>NC_051181.1:145632383-145679423 GCF_013339695.2 Rhipicephalus sanguineus | reverse complement strand
TATGTTGCTCTACATGAGACCTGGTAGCAGGCAGAGACTGGAACACATCGTTGTGAAGCTATGGGCAAAACAAAACATCCCACTTCGGGGCAGGCCTCGTCCTTAGCATACCTATCTGCAAGAACGTGCGACTATGACGGTGTTTATTGAATGGGAGTGCTCGTGCTGCTGGAACCACGGTTGAGTGCAGCTGTAAATTGTGTTTTTGTAGATCGCAAAGTTACGTGTTCGAGATTGGGATGGGCTGGGGAACATCTTGTTACTTTACATTAAAAAAAAAGTGTGTAGCAGTATTAATCAACCTGTTGTCTCGCTTCTGTGTGAAACCAAACACAACACGCACTAACGTTTTGCTTTTACTGTATATGCTACCTTTAGTGTGCTACCCAGGTAGCATGTACAGTAAATAAGTGCGCCGTACCTGCAACACCACTCATGCAGAAAGCGCATAATAGGCGTTTCTTTTTTAAACTCTGAAGACCGCGCAGTAGACGGCCGGTTGCACAACGAAAACGTCGTCGTCAAGATGGAGTCGGTAGGAATATCGAAAGCGTGGCTGCCCCGTGAAATGGCGGCCAGTATTACATCGCGACAATTTTTTAACGAAGCATTTTTTTTTTTTAAAGGCGGCAAAATCTCACCCCCGCTTGCGCCGCGGGGTGGCGAGGAGGAGTGGCGCACGCAAGCGCCGCGACGCGTGGCGCCCTCCCTGAACGACCGGAGCAGGCGGAGGTCTTTTACCCCGTTCGCGCACAGGGGCGAAACACGCATCGGCAGCGGCCGCACACGAGCGAGCGCTGCGCGATGACGCCGGCCGCGAAGAAGGGCAAATACGACGCCAAGTTCAAGCTGCAGGTGATAGAGTTCGCCGAGCGATTCAGCAATCGCGCGGCGGGCACCAAGTTCGGCCTCAACGAGTCCACCATCCGCGGCTGGCGCAAGGTGAAGAAGGCGGCCACCACCACACCGCCAGCCACGCCGCCGCCGCGCGGTCATGCGACAACGGCCGCCCTGGGATGGCACCAGCAGCCTCAGCACCAGACCCCTCAGGTGACCGCGTACTGCGTCCCGATACCCCCCGGAGAGCAGCCGGTGCGTGCCGAACCCTGGCCGCGCGATACCTCCTGGTGCGGAGGCGAGCCCGCACGTGCGCTGGCAGCCGCCGATGCGAGCACGCACTACCGGAAGTGTCCGGCGCGCGAGCCGCAGGCCAGCGAACCGCCGTCCCCGGCGCGGGCCGCAGCAGCACCCGCGTTCCTGCCCTGCGAGTACCCGCACGGCTACGCGCCCCTCGTGCCTCATCATGCCCCGTTTCAGCAGCCACCCCCAGCCCCGGCGCCATCGGTGAAGCGCGTCCTGCTGAGCGGCAGCGACTACGGCAACGGCTTCCCCGAGGTGTCCGTGCCGTTTACGGTGATCGCCGAGAAGGCCCTGCGCGCGATCTGCGATCAGCGAGGCCCGGCTGCGCCGAGCCCGGCGTGCGCCTCGAACCGCGAAGTGTTCGCCAGCTTCCTGGGACTGACGCCCAACAGACTGGTGGACAACGTGACGTGACCGACCAAGGCTGCGCGCCGGCAGCAGCCCCGGGCTCCGGTCGGGGCGGCGGGCCCGGAGTAGCCGCGCACGCGGTCCCAACACCACCCGTTGTAGTCAACGCCGCCCGCCATCTACTCCCTCCTCGCGAGGCCAGAGGCCCGGGGTCGCCAACCGGACCACGTTTCCTGCGGCCGACCCGAAAAAATTTGTCCCCGCAGGAGGGGGGAGCACGCCTGATCACGTTCTTCGAGAGACTGGCCTCGCGCGCGCGCGCACGCGTTTCTCCAAAAACGTGCTTCTCTACTTAGCTCAGTGCAATACTTGATGTCCTTTTCGACGTTGGCGATGAGGCGTCTCCGCGAGCACTTTATTATGCAACGCGCTCTTGCCTTATTCTAAAAAAAAAAAAAAAAAATGTCCTTGCCCTCCGGACTTGCCATGCCGAACGCGCGATTGCTTTTCTTCATTTTTTTTTGCGTGAAATATGGCGCGCGAAACGGCTTCGCGGTTGGTGAAAATAAAAATGAACTCCGAGCTCGTTCGAACGCGCACACGTTTTCCTGTGCAATCAGTGCCACTTTACTGCACCTAACTACTTCGCACTTTGCTTCTTTCTTGTCGCATAATCGATGCACACTGGATTCGTAACAGACGGCGACATTTCTTTGTCTACTTGCTTTTCTTCCCTTGGGAAACATAAGGTGTGTGTATATATAAATGGATATATTAGAACAGACAAGAGTTTTCATATAGAGCTATTGCTTATCATAATGACGAGGCATTACCTGGCTGTGCTCGACGGATGCCCGTTATTTTTTACTGGCTCGCTAAGGTGCTGAGCGAAGTGCTTACTTAAGATGACAGGAGCTGGGTGGCCTTAATGTGTTGGCCACGTGAATGTGATGTTTGCGTGCATGTTCTAACCTGCCAGTGGTGTGCTTTCGAAAGCTCCGTGCAAGCCAGCTGCCACTGTTGTGAGAACAAACGAAAAAATAATGCCTCTGTCTGCTCAACGAATAGTCCCTGGTGAAAGACGCTTGTGTTCGCCACAGTGTCGAGTAGGCGTGTTTCCTACGAGCTGTCTTCCACGAGACAGTCCACATTCCAGTCTCCAGCCGTCCTGTATTGTAGGTGCATAACGTACTGCTCAAAGTTGCCTAACTGTCGCTCCTCCCCGACTGTTATGTTCGTCGGCCAAAGCTGTTAAACCTGTGCCTGGACAAGCGCTCTGTATCGATTGTGAAAACAACTTGGATGCAATTAAAGGATGACATCTCTTTTTTGCTGGATTCCTCGATTGCGTATCAATGTTTCGTCGGGTAAAAAGGGCAAGAGGAATGTTGCCTCCTGTGCCTTGCATTGCTATCGGCACGATAGTATCAAGAATGAGTGGCTCGCAGGTGTGCCCAGATGGACGTTCCGACAAATAACTTCTTGCACTTGCCCCTCTTGCTCGTTGTTATAACTGTACCTGATTTAGTCAGAGGTGGTGGCACAATGGTGAATAAGAATGATAAAGTTTAAGCTTGCAGAAACTACAATGTAAGCACAAGCAAGGAGGCAGAACATGACCTAATAAGGCAAGGTGCGTAGGAATGCCACTAAGCAAGGGAAAATTGCTGTACCCCTAATATTAGCACAACGCTACAAATACAACTGTCTCCCATCTCCTTTAATGGCTTCGTTTGTGGCAGCTTTTCAGTGAGTGAAGCTTTTGCACAATATTCTTACCTAAACCCTAACACGGATCACAAGGCTTAATAAACAACATAAACAAACAGACTGCATGCTATTGTTCAACGTAACTTTCTTTCAAGGTTAAAAGGGCACTGATGGGAAAAGGTAATGCTAGGTTATTAAGTTACGTTCCTGCAAGACTAGAAATTTCAGTCTTGCCGTGATTAGCATCTTACCGAGATGGAAGAGTCGCAACAATGAAAGATGACTTGCAGTTATTCGAGTGGCTTCTCAAGCCATCATGAGATTTGGGCAGTGCCTGCTCAGGATTAACTGATCGCTTATGAATAAACAAGCACCTACACAGCTTTACAAAGAAACCAAATACTCAATCTAGTGAGTTATATGAACTTATCTTTCTAAAAAACAATAACAGCCCCGTATTTGCAAAAAGTACTTCTGCTTGGGTGTGAGGTTCAATGGGAGAAACCTTGCCCTTCGTGTTTCTCTGCTAATAATTGTCGCCCAAATAACTGTGGCAAGCGTCACGACAAAACGGCATAATCTGAGTGGCATGTTTCTCAGATGACCCCAACACAATGCATGGTCCAGTAAAACAACATTCAGAAACTACAGTTGAATAAAAAAGGCTACAAATTATTGAAAACCCGCTAAATAATAAAGATCACAGTTAGAATGAACTCTAAATACTTCTTTTGAGCACATGTAGTACCAATGAATCATCTTGCAAAAATCTGCTGATTGTCATCTAATCCCTGTGCTGAATTTTTTATAACAACAGCCTCTATTCGAGCCCTGGCATCTTCTATTCAGTTTCCACATATATTTAATAATCATATACAGTGTTCAAGGATGCAGCAGCAACATTTAAGGGGGGATGCAGGGTTAAATGTCAACTTTTGAACTGCTGCATTAATTTTGATGAAACTTTCAGTGATGGCTCATCTTCTTGATATTAGGATATACTCCAATTTTTAGCACCATAGCATGAATACAAAAAAACCTACAGCTGTTATAATGATCAATCATGTATGCTAATTTAAGAAAACTATCATTTCCAAAAAAATAATTAAAATGTACGAGTTATTTATCATTTTAAGTCCTCGAGAAGGCTTGAAGTGCAGGATAAGGCCAGTCACTTATTTTTTATGTTGTTTCTGTAAAAATTCCATCGCTCTAAAAGTGAAGATTACTTTTTTCCTTGTCACTGCATGTCAGACTAGTGATTTTTTTTTTGCGTGTTAGAAACTACTTAGGGATCAGAAAAACACCTTATCTTGTTCTTGACAAAAATTTCAGTCTAGAAACAACCTTGTAAGCAGCGTTTGGCGAAGCAGTTTGGAAATGATAGTTTTCCTCAGAGGCTCGTTTTTCCCTAAAATGCGAACTGAGAAAAACGAGTTTAAAGATTTCACACCATGCTATTTATTTTGATGGTCAAAAAAATATTTATCAAAGTGACTTCCTGCATAAATACAGCCTTCTTCATCAACACGACACTGTTCTGTGACAATTTCATGCAATCGTCTTCAATTTTTCGCAGCTTTCGAGCTGTGAATGTTGCTGACAACATGTGTTGGTCACAAAACGGACCACGCGCTGATCGCAATGAACTACCAGAAAAATGAACACACAAGCCAAGTGGCATACAAACATAGCAGCAGAAACTCAGAATTGGCACGAAAGCAGCGGCGGATGGTCACATGATACGTTTCCGCCAATTAGAGCTTCAGTTCCAGTTTTCCAGAGACTCTGCTGTCAGCGTGCGGCTCAAAGTGTGCCTTTTTAATTTATTTGTTTGTCCTTTGATGCACTCTCGACACAACGTGTTCTATGACAACAAAGCACGGAAAACAAACAATCTAACACGGGCATTCACTTTGCGTTCTGCTTCTTGCTCGCTTTGCAGCCACGTCTTGAAAGGGGTGTTTCAGAGACACTCCCCCCAGCAAATTCGCGCCCCTCTCGTAAAAAGAATTTTTTTTTCTTATTTTCTGCCATACAGATGACAACCAAGCTTGGTGGGCGTGTTTTTTAATGAACCATCCACCCATATGAAGTCAAATTTAAAAATGTACATTTTTTTTTTTCAAAGATAATGTGTTTAGCCCTGCATCCCCCCTTAAGGAATCAAATGGGACCAGCACTTCTGAGCATAAGAGCCAGTAAAAACAATCACTAGTCAAAACATGTAACAAAGTTCTAATATGCTGCCTCAGATGAAACTTGGCATTACCTTTTGCTCTCACCTTACATGCAGGCTGGTGACATCAAAATCAGACATCAGAGTAAATAAGAGAAAGATTCTAAGCAAAACATTATCACTTGAAGTCAAGTCCTTGTGACAAGACTGCAAGAGAGAGCAATCCAGGAAAGGAAAAGCTGCAGTAGGGGAGAGTTGCAGCTACAGTGATGATTGCTTATTGATGGTGTATTAACGATGACAGTTAGATTTGGCATTCATAAAGGCACGCTGAGGTGTCAATAGACGTGACAGAGGAGGAAGTGAGATCAGTTTTGACTACCTGAAAGCTCGCTGAAGACTACCCTGACTACTCGACATAATGCTCAGTAGCAGAACAATAGAGAGCCATGACGGCAATTGGTGTGTAATGTGCCAAACCAACACAAGGCTCTCAGGGGTGCTGTAGCGGAGTTCCAACAGATTACTTCTGACTACCTCAATTTATTACTACGTTCTCAAGGCCTTGTCAATTTCTACATTTGATAACACTCCCCTACCCAGCCACCATCCCCTGTAATGGGACCACAGTAACTGATAAGTGAGCCCATAAATTCACAAATGGCAGCAGAGATCCAAAAAGCTGTCATGACAGACTCCACTGATCATTCCTTGCGATTTTTATTTTCAAGAGAAAAGATGGAGCAGCGAGCAAACATTTGAAACTTTCTAATAATGAATCGAATGGTATCTAATTTGTTTCAGTCTTCAAATGATGTAGTTGCTATTTGTAAATATGACTATTTTGCAGAGTTTTTGAATATTTTAAAATGTCAAATATTCGATACAAAACATTGGAGCAAAACAATTTTAAACGATGAGACGCGAGTCTGACATGATTTGTTACAGTAACGAGCGCCACAGGTCTATAACTCACTGAAGAAGCTCCATGTCACAAGGCTGTGCAGTGAGTTATGAGGAATGCAGTAAAGGGCTTCAAGTTAATTTTTATCAGCTGGGTTTCTTGAATATTGACATGGCATGAAAACTACGGGGGCTTTTTTCCCCACTCTGCTCAATCAAAAACATGGCTGTCTTGGGTGCGAATCGAGTCATGAGCCTCCTGTCCAGCAACACAACATGAAAGCTAAAAAGGACTTGCCCCACGTCAATGCCACGTCGGCATAGTCATTATGTAACTTCAGTGGAGGTCACAATCACACAAACTGAAAATGCAGCCAGAGAAAGCACAAGGCAAGTTAGCTGTTATGTGTCTGGAAATAACATAAAGGGAAACAAAGCACACATAAAGATATTTTTCCACAGGTGAGGACCGAACCCACACCTACCACATTAAGCATACAGTGCTTGACCAATCAATCAGTGACAGTGGCGATTTTCTTGCCCACTTTTTTGGGTGTTCGTGCATATGAACAAGACCAGCCATGGGAATGTTACCCAGTGCCTCTTATGGCCAAAGCAGTGGGTACGGAATATCCTTTTATCGCAAGTACCTTGTAGTATATGAGTTTAGGAGCAAACATACGGACTAGTATTACATTAGAGGGCCCTGCTATACAGTATATGAGAAGAATAATTGGATTCAAAGGAATAAACATGCCATTCTTTTTTTTTAGTGAAGGTTACAGACACATTCTCAAGAGCAGTGAATGTATGTAGAGCACAAAGTTCTGATGCACTGTGAGAAAACAAAATTGAAAAGACTGATTAACACTACCTGCAAAAAATAAAGAACCTACCTAAGGCAACAAGGACATCCAGGGGTGTGGTGTGTTGTGCCCATCATAGAAGAGTACTAGTTTGGACTAGTTGGTAAGAATACATGGTAAAGTTGTTTGCATGCCACTTATAGAACAAGGATAAGACTGAACAAACATCCCGTTGAAATTAATTAAACCTGAAATTAAATCCTGTTGAATGTCTGTGCTTGTGTCAGTTCACTTCTTGCCCTCGTTCTTTAAGGGTGAGCAAATAACCTCACCATGAAGTGCCCATCTTGCTGAGGTTATGGCACAGACAAAATGCAGGAAGTTCCCACTATGTCACACAAAGATTGGCACAGCTCAGCTGGTCGATCCTCAAGTCTTCTGACTAATGCCGGTTACCTTCTCCCTCTCTCTCTTTAGTTCTTTCTCTTCCTTTGATTCGCTGTCTTTCTGTCTCTTTCTGTCTTTCTTCAGTCTCTTTCTATGCTTTACTCTCTCCCATCCTCCTCACTCTTGCTTTCCTTTCCCACCCACTTGTTATACTATACTGTACGAGGCTATGCTATGCTCTGCTAGCGTGCTTGGATGGCGGAGTGGTTATGACATTCACTTTGCGATCGTGATTACGCCAATTTTCATTTTTAGTGGACCAGCGGTGAGTAGTGGGATTTGCCCAATTTCTGTGGCACATACCCGTTCATGGTGACGATGATAGTTTTCCGTGGTCATCCGTTTCACTCGAGCTATAACAGCTTCGCCCTTAAAAACTAAGACCAGGGCCCTATGTGGCAGAGGAAAAGCAGGTTTACCACCGAGGACTATGTCTGAGACTAACTCGGGTGGAGCAATAAAATATACAGCAGCTGTTCTCAAAATTTTGGCAACATCTGCATTTCGGAAGTTGCACACCATGGTCAGCAAACAGTCGACGGTAGATGCAGGCTTCTTTCGTGTTGTTATTGGTTTTCATAGTGAATGCTTGCACTAGCAAAGAGAAAATTATGCCCTCATGTGCAGTAAAGAGAGCTGTTCATTCAAAAGTACAGTCACTAGTCATAACTTACGACAACACTGAACAATGCCACAAGTTCGTGCCCGGTGAACATTTTATATCCATCTCCTTTTCTTCATTCAACACTCAGTTTCCCTGCTTGCCAGGAATTCACAGCAGTCTTATTTGTCATTAAAATCTGCGCTTGTGAAATACTCGCTACATTACCATACATTTGCTAACCCCGTGAAAAGATTATCTGCAACAACACAGAGTGTTAATGTATGTTAATGGTCACATTATCAATTAAAAGCAGGAGAGCATCAATATACATGTTCCAAAATGCATAAGGTACAGGTTACTACTTCGTCTAAATCACATGAAAGTAGGTGCAGTTCATATCATGAAACCATATCTGTACTGTTGTTAGCTATGTGGTGCTGGTTTCCATAAAGGACATCACTTCAAAGCAGGAGGATATTACAAAATTTCATAGAGTATATATGTAAAAATGGCAGCTCTGGTTTTGCCAACACACAACTTGGCAAGCCTTGAGACACGAAATCTTGGCATAACAGCCAGTCATTGTTGCCGAGTATGTTAGTGTCACATAGTATGGTCAATGGGCGAGAACTTCTGAATCGCTGAATGATTATGCACTTAAATTTAGAGGACTCCATATTGTGCAGTCCCTCTTCTAATTTTGCCTACAGGTATATTGAGATATGACACGGCACAGGTGTTGAAATAAACTTGCACTTTCTTGTCCTTCTCAATAAGCTCGTTTGTCTTACATGTTTCCAAGATTGGCATGACTTGAGTGACAACATTTTAGGCAGGCAACATTGTTGTTCTTTTTATTTTTCAGCCAGATTTCTAAACAATGTGGAAGGAAAGAGAGCAACAATGTTGTGCATGACAGTTTGCCGTGCAATACTTTGAAAGGAGTAACAGATGTTTTAAAAGTGAGCACCTGACCACTTGCAAGTGTTCTAGACTTGAATGCATCACTGTGCACCTTCAGCTCATCAGATCTAATATTCGCGTGCATATAGGAGCCTGTAGGCACCTGTACATAAACACTCATTCTTTTTCATATTTAAAACACAGCTAGTGTCTGATATCTGGTAGAATGAAGATGGCACCGAAGGTTGAAGACAGAAGGTTCAGCCCAAAAGGGAACTGCCTATGTCAGTTTCAAGATGTAGCAAAGAAATGTGAGCAAAACGTTTGCACTATATACGTGCTTTGTGCTATTAGCAAATAGTGGGTGCCTCCTGTTAAACTGCTTTTTATGTCCTATGGTAGCATGCTCTTGTGTAGTCTAGGATACATGTAGCTCTGTGAAAGAAACCATGCTGTACACTTGCCTCTGAGGCCAGAGCACCACTGAAACTGCTGAGCATTAAACCTTTTTACCTTTCTTCCGAGACTTGTGCACGTCTGACATGAATGAAGGCCACCACTCCTCAACAATGACGAGGTAACTTAGCTGCAAGTGAACTCTCAGATGCAGGCCAGCACTCACTGAAGCACATTTCAGTGAAAAGGAGCGGGCAACTTACCTGGTCGGCACCAGTGAGTGGGCATACTTGTGACAGGTACTCAACAAGCACCAGGTGGTCACCCAGATGGAAGCAGCGCCCTTTCCCCTGGCTGTACAACCACTCGGCCTTTAGGCTGCAACATGCAGAAGAGAGTGATAACACTGCTAGATGAATGAAAGAGACACTTGTTATCTAAACAGGAACAGCACAGAACTTCAAAGGAAACCTCTATGAGCTTCCATTCCAGCCTTGCACTACTTTCGCATAGCTGTAGCCTTTCAATATGATGATCAGAACAGACAAGGCGATATGAAAAGGGCAGACTAGCGGCATGAAAAACAAAATGCGCAAAAAATCCTGGCGTAGAAGACATTAAATGCGTAAGAGCTACTTGGTTTGCATTCAACATGGCAAACTGCACAGATGATGGGACAAGCGTTACTAAGAGGAAAGATTCACTCTCGATTGTATCACTGGTGACATCATCTGCGCTTAGCGCTATGTAGAATGCTAATTAATCAGCCCAGTTGAGAAGCATTGTGCAGGCTTTCTCTTTCAAGAAAATTCCTGCAGACTGCAAATTTCTTGAGAACTCATTTTTTAGGCAACAAAATAACCTTATGCGAGTTCTTTATTTATGTTACAAAGAGGTCATAGCGTAGAAGAATAATACAGTGCTGCCTTATGTTCACGTTTCTCTCTCATGTGCTCATTGACCACATTACTCACTTTATGTGAATGTATATTTAGAGGGTTCTACGGTAATAAGACCTGTTACAGTCAAATTTGAATGCACCCAACACAGTAATAATGACATGGTGAAACATGTGGCACACAAAAAAGACACGGACAAAGAAGGTGACGACTGGACGATGCGCTTAGGAAGTCCAGTCGTCACCTTCCTTGTCCGTGTCTTTTTTGTGTGTCACAAGTTTCACCATGTATCACCACCACCAAGCCCATTCTTACGTCCTTTGAAGTAATAATGAACTGTGAGATTGAAGTTTAAAGATTTTTTAGTTATACTTTATTTTAATGAACCTTATCCTACTATAATGCATCTGAAATGCAAATGCTGCGAATATAGTGACTACGTATAGAATGTACAGGTGACAATGCATCAGTAAGGCAGACAACATTCAGCCTATTTAGCCTCGCCATCTAAGACCCTACTATGTGTAAAAAAAGACAAATAAATAAACAAATAGGATAAAGAGCAGAGCAAGCAATTGTTTCCTTACACATTAAGATATGTCTTACAGTAGCGAAAACGTCTAATATTGAGCAAGCACAACTTAGAATCACCAATTCTATGTGCATGCACATGCACGTTCAGCTGGCCTACAGGTAAGTCAACATGTCATGTATTACAACGATCATATGCTTGCACATTAAGGCTGGTGCTAAATGCATGTGCAATTAGTAATTGTTCACATGCCATGAATTAGTGCAATGAGCCATTATTGTGCTGCCAAGATCAGCAGCAGATGCCTTGCTAGCATGTCGAAGGAATTCATGAAACCACTGTTATAACTTCAGATAAATGGTTTCTGTTGAAACTTATGTTTATCAGCACAAGAACCGACACAGGATGATGACACAAGCAAATACGCTGACTAATATTTGTCCCTTATGTCTTTAAGCAGTGTCAGTTTTTATGCTATGCACCAATAAATGTGTATTTCGGAGGAACTGAATGTGCGTTTACTTCGCCTAGGCCCATCTGAAATATTATTTTTCACCAATGTAGTGTGTGCTTATAATGAATATTACATATGAAAAAGGTATTTTCATGCTGGATCAAACCTCACTCAAAAGTACTTGAGTGTGTTTCCATCTTGTGCACAAAACGCCACTCTAATACCATGGAGCAAATATAATACACTCTGAAAACCAGGCTCCTTGCGCTATTGTTAACAAGTTATAACAATATTCATGGAAAAGAAAAATCTGACTGCTGTAACAGGTTACATGTTCTGTATGAACTGACCACAGGGGTGTCACCAAAGAATGTTTTCAGACACTTGTAAGATAGCACTTCACATGACTGAGAACACCATCCCTCTGTACAGTGCATACAAGCCAGCCTTAAGAAAAAAAAGTGGCCAGGTTAAAGTATCCTGATACTGCTTCTACCCTTTCGAATGAAAATATGCAGCATCAATGCAGAAGAGGAATTACTATGTGGTACAATCTAATTCCAAGTTCAAATTTTTTTACTAGCAGACACAGAGCCTACAAAGTTACCAAAAACTGGTTAGACCCATAGCCGAAAGCTATCTTCAGGCCCAATGGAAACAATATACAATAATTAAGAGCACATAACAGAATACATCACGTGCATACACATATCTTCATTACACTATAGAATTTGCACAATAGTACAAGAAGATACAGCAGAGCGAAAAATATACTGAGTATTATTCATTTATAATGCACATGCAAGCACTAGTTAGGAAAAGTAATATTAAAAAGTAAAAAAAAATTAGCGCAGCCTACACTCAGTCACACAAGGATGGGTCACAGCAGAGCTGCTGGGCACCTAGCTGGTTCTGGCTTGGCTAGGCTTTTAACATCTAACACCTCTCTCTTCCCCACCTCTTACTATACCATACCATACCATACCATACCATACCATACCATACCATACCATACCATACCATACCATACCATACTATACTATACTATACCATACTATACTATACATGGCTATTAGGGGCCGTCCATTTCAGCTTCTCTAGTTAAACATCTACACAGAGTGCTTGGGCGGTGATTGAAAGCGTGCCGGTTCATGATGATGATAATTTTTTATCTATGAGGCGTGACCAACCTCGCGCATAACAGCTCTGCTGTAATATACAATATACAGTATTAGTGTTAGCATATGAAAACACTTCACGTTTACGCGATGAGCCTAGCCTGCCTTTTTCTCCTTCCTATTCTGCTTCGCAGTGCATTTCTAGTGGCAGCAGTTCAGGCTATGCATTGGATGATTAAGTGTGGTTGCATGTCATAGCCAATGACGTTGCAAGTAGCACATTTTACGCAGGGCAAATTTTACGCAGAGGAAGGGTGCGTGGCCATCTGTCTGAAACTTAACCGTTTTCATGCAATGCAACAGTTTCATACCTTGCAGACACAAGTACCACTGCATGATCTACACATTTTGCTTGTTTGCTTGCAATTCTCCAGCCCAATAAAGAGTTCTTTAAAAATTAAGTTTGGCTGTGGGCTAACATTCGACACTTTACTCAGTCTGGAGTTTCTCAAGTGAAAATTTGATAGGGTTACACTTTTCACCAGATAGGCTTTGATCTCTAATTACAATTATTCTCTCCTTCTCTCCCTGCTGAAGACTACTTCAAGACTAAGTGCGGAAGCGATTATCTGAGTAATGCATACATGCATGCTGCATTGAAGTACTTTTGTACATCAAAAAACTTCATTTTATGATCAGGAAAAGTAAATTTTGTTATTACACAGAAGAAAATTGGCATGCTCAAATGCCCTGTCACTATCGTGTAGCTATGAGCCAGTTGCCCCTCTTTCTGAGCCCTAATTGCTTGTGCTACACTTATTGTTGCCACTCAACGACCCACATAAACGCCCTTAACAAAAGGCGGAGATAGACCACTAGCCATCACACTTCAAGAGTGCGTTCACACAGAAATTGAGCCTGGCACTGTTGACAAATAAGTGGTCAAGTTTAACCCTTTCAGACGCCACCTATGAAGAACTGTCTGTAAATGCGTCAAATCGATGCAATGTTATTTCAAGGCACTCAATATTATATTGCAACAAAAATAATGTCGTAATACGTTAATTTATGTGTGTTATAGTCATCATTCCTAATTACTTTGTAATTAAATATCCATTTATTCTGAAGCCATTCATGCTCTGTCTTCGCATAAATAGAATGTAATCTCAGGCTACAAATATAGTGCAAAATTGTTTTGGGTTATGTCCATGGTGAGCAAAGAAAAATGATCATTTTGATGTGGGTCACGGGAAGCGGCGCGTCGCACGATTCATCGAATATGGTAGTGCCCTCAGCAAAGTGATCATTTGCAACAGTACGCTGCAAAATGAAGTTAAATGAAGACAAACTTACTATGCAGGAGGTTCGATTCGTCCAAAGCTCAATGTACCTTGCTCTTACTTAGCCCCTAGCCTATGCAAATAGCAAATACAACTGATGTACACAATTCTGTACATAGCGTGTCAAAGGGTTAATTGAGCACAGCATGAAAAACATTCCGAACATTAAGGTAAGATTGTGCTAAGTAGAGCACCTGAATGATGATGCTACAACAGATAACACTGCTCACCTTTCTCTCTGCGTGACAACAAAGTCATCCAGGACTCTGAGACCGAGACACCAGTTGATGACGTAGGGTCTGTAGTCAAAACCACTGTGCGAAACCGATTAAGGGCTTTAACCTCTTCTCCTCACCTCAAGCGGATTGCAACCCCGGCACTCTTTTTGTCCACATCTTTAACGAGAGTGGTTTGAATGGGAATGCCTCTGAATGAGAATAATGCAAAGCAGAATGAGAAAAACAGTACGGCTTAAGCTTGCACACCTTATCACACGAATGAATAAATGGAGTGGCGAAAAAGGCTTCATTGCGTTCTATCTATGTGTCACAGCCAAGCCCTGCACCACAATAAAACTACATTTTCTATTTACTGTTCGGTTAGCATACTGTACCTGCTGGTAATGTGCATCTCGCTATATCAAAGAAAATCATACTGCAACCAAGGCTGAAGTGAGTGATGGTAACACACTCTAGAGCGCCGACAAAACATCAATACATCAAGAGTAGAATTTCCCCACGTCTTATGTAGCAGGAAAGGTAAACTTATACATGTCATTCCGGTTAATAAATAAAATTCCATCAGTGAAGATCATGGCCTGTTTGCCAAGATTACTTGGCTATGTGCCTCCTCCATTAGCTGGCTGGCTGGCTTGCTTGGCTATGATTTCAGTCCTGTCTTTGTACAATGTTGTTTTTCTACAAAAGCTTTGTGGGGGTGCTATCAGCCCCTGTAAAGTTGTCTGCGCCTCATGGCGCACACGCGCCTCGCGGATAGGCCGTCGGAGGCAGTGGTGCTGGGCTTGCGAGCGTTGGGGTTTGCGCGTGAGTGACGGCCACGCCACCGGAGAGAAGCGAGCAAGGCCGCCGCGGCCGCCGGGCGGGAAAAAGAAAGTCGCTTGGGATTTGGCAGCTGGTGTGGACGGGCGGCTCCCCCGGGGTGGGTCCCGTGGGGGACGATACCGCGGCTTGTTTCCCTCGGGGCCCCTTGTAGTTGTGAGTCGTGCGTCCTCGCGACGCCGCATTCGCGGTTATTGCTTGTCTTATGCTTGTCTTATGTTATGGTGTATTTTATGTCTTATGTGTCTTGAGTGTGTCTTATGTTATCCGGATATTCATTGTCATTATATAAGTTTTATAAGTAACTAGTTTGTAATAGGATTCGGCCGGCGAGCTCGCCGTATGTAAAGAAATGGGTAATAAACGAGAAAGTGTTCGTTGAACCGACCGCGTCTGCTGTCTTCCGTGTGTTCCGAGAGCGGCGATTACACCCCTCTCAGATCCCACAGCTTCCATTAGGGCATTCTAGACCTGCTAAAAGTGTAACCTGTGTTCTTTGTAAATGAGAAGCATTGAGAGGCTGCGCTACCCAGCCTCGCCCTCAAGGATCGACTTTGGGCTTTACAGTGTGCTGAGGAAGCCACCAAGACCCCAAAACTCCTGGCCGTCACCTAGATGGGTCCTTTGGCCCACCGACCAACTTGAAAGACTCAGGATAAAGTTATTTCCTTCCTTCCTTCCTTTGTAAATGTTCTGTATCATTCTTACACTTTACACGTACCATTATTTACATGTGTGAAGAATGACTGAGAAAAATGGCCTTGGCCATGAAGATTTTCAATATAGTAAGTGATGAATAATGACAAAGAAAAAAAACCCACACTTTTTATATGCACCAACAGTTTCAAAATGCACAAATACAAACGCTTTGAACTTAATGAAACAAGACAATGACTAAGCTGAGTGATGTCAGCAGAAGTGATTCAGCAAAACCAAGGACAGTGTCGTTACTAAGGAATAAATTTCTAAATTTGTGCACCACACATTACTAACATTTCAATCAAACGGCAATCACACATAAGCAGTGGTGCCCCAGTAAGCATGACTACTTCAGCACTTGTACACTGGGGCACCTGCTGTATTCCTGTGTGTTCTGCTAGTGCGTGTTCTTATGCAAATCTATTATGCTTTTACAATAAAGATGCCATGCACTTAGACAGTGGCAGCCAAAAAATATGATTTGCAGAACATTACTTGCTTCCCAATCTGTCGACATTGGCTGTAAATAACCATTTCTATAACACAGTTACACATATCTTGTTCTCCAATTTGTCAGCAGTTTTTCTTCTCGCATCATGATTGTAATGCTGCCTGTATAATGCTAATTTTCTATAGTTCAACACTTCAGATATTCCTTCACCTGTAGAATTATTTTAAGAAAGCACTATAGCTATTAATGCAAGGACCATCTATTTAATCACCAGCACATAGAAGTATGGGCACCTCAAGCATTCAATTAGTCAAGGTTGACATTTTAGCAGTGCATTAAAAAAAAAGAATATAAACACAAAAATTCTGCAACTTCCTTTATTGTGTCATCAGATATGGGCCAACACTATAATAATGGTATGGGCCTATAATGGCTTGAACCCGCAACACAAGATTAAGCATATCTTTATTTAGTACAGCCAACTGAAATCTTCACATACACTGTCATCGTAGAACATTTACTAAAAGCTTATATTATTACTTTGTAGACTGCATCTCTTCTTTGGTGTACGTTTTTCCTTTCTTTTTCTTTATGTTTTGAAGTGTTGTGCTATTACATATTGCTTTAACACTGTGAAAATTGTATAACTGTTTTGCATATTTTTCTATTTGCAGCCTTTTTAGCTATAAGTGAATATGTAGCTACTAACAAGAGATACTGCAGTTTCCAACTGCACGGTCTCTTTCTGTATAGCTTCTCCTCTATATATGTATTACTATGGAAGCAACAAACTGAAACTTAAACCAGTTCCCAATGCATGCCAAAAGCAGTGCAGCTCTCTGCCGTAGGATGTGTTTACCAGCGAACATTTTTACATAACGAAAATAAGAAGGTGCGGTTGTTTTCTAGCAGCACAACACCATAGCTGCCATGTCAACAGGGCGCATAGTTCTGCTTGACATTCTCAGCACCAACTTGAATTCTCTTGTACACTTCCAGCGAAAAATTAACCATTTCCAAGAGGTAATTAAGTGATTGTTCGCCAAGAACCATGCAAAACAGGCAAGAAGGAATCCTGCAAAGGATACACAATGCCTCCGGTCATGTTGACGCAGGGGTTCCCACCAATGGAGAAGCTCTCCAAAGATGAGAGATGCGAAAGGAAGGACACCTGCAGAAAACGTAGGATAGGAGGTACTAGATCACCGTCAGCACTTGTGCTGAAAATGAGCTTTATCATAGTGCGAATTCAGTCGACGCAGTTCGCGATAGTTACGCTATGCCACGAGGAACAGGAGCAAGAGCGGAAGATGCATTAATCGCAAGGTTCAGGTCGCTGTACACCTCAATGCCCCAACAAGAACGAGCCAATAAAGGCCGTGAAAGAAGTCAAGCAGTTCAGCAGATTACTTTAGCATACTTTGCTTACATGCTTGCTTATGTCACATGTTACATAATAAAGTGCTCCTACAAGATATTGGGAATGAGCATCCCAGACAAATCTTCGAGGCCTAAGATGTGCGTCTGCAATGTCAGCTTGCTGTGGTTTAAAGTTAATTTCTTCACATTCTGAACAAGATGTGAGGCCCATAAATCAGAGCAGCAGCATGATAGGGTGTGTACAAGCAAGATGGTTAAGTTATATTTAACACGCAACAGCAAGTTTAGGCAGTCCATCACAAAAACTGGAGCAGCCTGTGCCAGATTTAGTGAACAAGCAAGCACAAATTAAGGAACAGACATACCTCTGTAAGGTCGGTAATCTTGTTCTCCGCAACTGAGAAAACGCAGAGCCCGCTCGGAAGGTATGCTTGTGCCTTCTGTAGAGTCGTAATCTCATTTCTCTTCAAAAGTAGTGTCTGTGAAAGAATATAGTACAACAACATTTGAGTCTTGCTGTCTCCAGCAACACATCAGTGCAGCAACAAACAAGATCTTGTACTTTCAGTATAACAGTGGTAACTGCCATCAATGCCAAAACAAAGAATATAAGGGAGTCCAACACCAACTTTCAAAACTAAGATGCCCACGACACCACCGGAACAGACAGAATAATATGAGGAACAGTAACTACAAGGCACATCCCACCCAGTAGCAGTCAGAATTTGGTGAACAAAGCAACAAAGATGTGTTATTTTGATCCTCTTTTTCTGAAAGCTCAACAAGCCAGATGGCTAGAGCCCTTTGGTATGAGCACACGAGTAATGTGTGATGCTAACATAATGCCACTAATTATTTATGCTTGACTCGAAATACAAGTCTGTAGCAGTTCAAACAAGACAGACGTAAAAGCGTGTTACTGGGGTCAACGTTTTGACAAGAGGACTTGTAGTCACCGCAACAACAAAGACGACTCCCACTGTCAAAGCATGGACACCAGAGACATCCCTGATTCAACGACTTCTCAACAAGCCTGTAGCAGACACTTTTGCATGTACTTAGACATAAGCCATCCACAAGCTGCCATGACAGTTCAATGTATGCTGAATTCAGTTGCTCTGTAGGAGGCCACAGGTTCCAGATTTAGCTGCACCAACTGTTCTTCAAAGGGGCAAAAAGAGAAAGAGTTTTGTACGGCAAGATAACGCTGAACATTAAACATTAATGTCAAGCTTCCCAGCTGCAGTGTTTCTTAATGGTGAATTGTGGCTTTGGGACCATAATAACCAATCATCTGCAACAGAACTGAAAGTCATGTATACTAGTATACATTTAAATCACAGTGTGCATAGCATGTCTCTAGTCTTTGCGTGTGCTGCAACTTCAACATGGTCAATTAATTAAGTGACCAGTTGGTCCAGTAACAGCCTGCACAATATGAAGAGAGCTCTATGAATGATTCACAGTATAAGCTGACATGAGCTGAATCACACGCATGCCATTTAGTCAGCTGTCGCCAAAACACCAATGAAGCTAGCCACAGTCAGCACAAGGACTTAGACTCACATTTGCGTTCCCTGCAGTGTGTTTGTTTAATACACGCTATCGTGCAAATATTGAAGTGCACAAGCTCTTTTGGTGGTATTCTATATATGTTCATTACGTAGCATGCTCACTCGCTCAAGGACAAGCAGTTCCATCAAGGTTCACCTTGAGATAAAACTATTTGAAATTGGTGCATGGCCGGAACAGCTTATGTATTTGTAGCACCGACTAAGGTGTGTCTTTTTATTTACCTACAGAAACCACAGAATTCATCCTATCACATATTCAATCAGCGAGTGAGCCATGATCCATCCAGTGAGTGAGCCATTCATCCTATCACATATTCAACCAGTGAGTGAGCCTATTCAAACAATAAGTCAGCCAATAAGTAGAACTGAAATGACTGCCTAAGCACAAGTGCTAAGCTACATTACTGAACCAGTGAGACTGCCTAAACAGATGTGCAAGGCTAGATTATCGAACAAGTGAAGACCATTCCATATTTTCATCCTGTATGCTACGTATTTAATGCTCATTCTCATGAAAAAAAAAAAAAAAAGATACCAAAACTAGTCATTCTGTTCTCCTGAAATTCTCACCAATTTCATTCAACTCAATTCAATGAAATGGCATACCACACACTTTGCTTTCCCAAATAAAAAGGACGACTTACTTTTAACCGAGTCAGCGACGTGAGGTCGATCAGTGAAGGTATCAGATTCCCGGACAAGTCGAGGTACACAAGGGTAGTAGAGTACTGGATGCTTTGCAGACTCTGCATGACGCAGCAGACAGATAAGCATGTTTGGCAGCGGATGGACAGCGACCAAAGGGCACTCACCTTTATCCTGTTATTCGAGAGGTTTACGGAGACCAGGTACTTAAGATCCTTGAGCGCTGCACATGCAATGAAAAGGCAATGTCTTGACACAGACATAGTTTATTATGAGGCTAACTTTATGCTAAATGTTCACATAGTGAAACAAAAATTTATTGCATGAACTCTAAGTGGTAGAGAACAGTAGGGGAGAGTCGGAAGGTTTGGGACAGTTGGAGGAATGGGACAGCTTGCCTATCTCTCCTGCAGTTACTTCAAAGACGTTGGCCAACTACTCATGAGATGGTGCTAGCATACAGATTGCCTGGCTGTAATGGCAGGGGTCTTTAGCGGATAAAGCTTTCTGTAACTGGAAATCGCCTTTTTCACGTGCCAAAGCAAGATTCTGCTATCTCAACTGTAATGCTCTCAGATTTAAACCGCTTTACGGATGCTAATACCAACTTTTTTTCCGAAAACACGCATCAGCATCATACTTTTTCAAAGAGAAAGTTTAGGCCTGACGACTGAACTTTATCCGTTGAACGTTGTTTACTTTGGGCAACGTAGCTTGGGAGGAATGGGACAGTTGCATTGAGGCAGGAGCTGGCTAGACTACAATTCACATTAAGAGAGGTAAGCTAAAGGGCTATTAAAACGTACAATGTCTCTTTATTTATACTGTTTTATTGTAAATTAGCAAGCACTCCAGGGTAAGCGTGTGAATTGTAGGCTACAGCAGGAGTGCTGCTGATTGCTTAAATGAGCTTAAATGACTCTAATAAATGAGGAGAAAAAAGCTTTAATGCGCTTTGTGTGTGAGAATGTTTACATTCCCAAGTTATCACTTCATTTCAATTTTTAAGAAGATGCTAAGAGTGTACAAGAGAAAGCGTCCCAACAAGCCTCACACATCAAACAGCATTGGCACAGCCAGGGGTGTGGGTTGAGGGGGGGGGGGGGGGGGTCAGACATTTCGTGCCCTGGAATTCTTCACTTTTACATGCGCATATATACACGCACACATACAGATGCATGCACAAACACACACAAGAGTAGGCAAACCATACTCCCCCCCCCCTTCAATTTCAGGCTACCTCACTGTCAAACAGTGTGATTCCAGGTGCTGTGAGATAACTGCTTAAAACAGTCAAGACTTCCGCCACTACCTATCCAGAAAAGAAACTGCCTTTGCTGAGGGACTCCAGTTTCTCAAGTGTAGACACACTTGCCCATGCTTTTGACGATTCTGACAATGATATGTCAGGTTTTGATAACGAAAAGCATGACATTTGTGGAATCAATTGGCCAAATAAATCTATACAAGCAACAAGTTATTTTTGTCACTTTTAGTAAAAGGATCTGACATTTATTACATGCACAGAGTCAAGAGCAGTGATAACATGTCAGCATCTGCGTGCAATTCCTGCAGAATAAAGAAGAGAGCTCAAAGTTGTACTTTCCTCCTGAGAAATTTATGGGGACTTTACCAATGAGGAACATTGTGATGAAGCTGCCAGTGTCAAAGACTATTGAAGAAACAAAGTTTGTGCAATCCTGTTTCAAGTTTGATGTTGAACTGCTGGCTTATAATGGTCGCTGAAGACGTTTGGACCATTGCATTACATACGTCCCACTCCTCCCACATGATGTCCCACTCCACCAACTGAGGGGACGTGGAGTGGGATATCACGTGTCACAAACCTCCCGACTCTCATCTACTTAATCTTGAAATTGTGTAGCAGAGATGTGATATGCGTCTCAAAAGCTAGACAACAAGATTTAAGTGGCAGAATGCTCACCTTCAATGCAGGTAATGAGATTGTTTGACAGATCAATGCTTGAGAGTTGCGATAACCTGGCCAACGAGTACATCCTTGTGATCTGGTTGTGGCTGGCAGAGAGCTGCAAAGGTGCGTGCATCATGTCGGATATTATCACTGATAAGAGTTCCCACCACGTGGCATAGGACTGGTAACGTGGAAGCAGCACATACAACTGGTACAACTACTGCATATGACCTGACGAAGTCACATATTAATACCTTGTACCCAGGGCTAGTAATGGCATAGATAACTCTCGTTTGACTGAATTCCACTGTACAAATGTGACAGCCAAGCTGCTGGGAATGAAGAGCTGCGTTTGTACACAGTGTGAAATTGACTATCAGATTGGCAAGCTTCTGAGTGTGCGAATAAAAATTAAGATACTAAGATGGGCTAGTCTGTTACTGGCTTAATGAAACATCAGGCATGCAGTGTGTAAATTATTGCTTCATTTGCTATAAGAATATCTTTATTTCCTGTACAACTCAGTAGCAATTTAGCACTCAGAAGACTTTCTTTTGATATTGCACTAGATAATGTGTGCAGCGGTAGCGTTCTTTCCTTTGTACATGCAATTCTTTTGCTGCCTGCGTATAATTTCTTTATGCAGTGAAACTCGGTTGAATTTCTGCATTCATCCTGTGTGTACTCTTTCTTTGTCCTTTCAATACATGTGCTGATTTAACAGTGCAAATAACAAAACTTTCAAATTATGTTCAATGCAAAGCCTTTTCTCATTTCACAAAAAAGTGAGATATGAAGGTGATGTGAAGTCTGCTTGGTAAAAACAACACACAGGAGCAGGCAAATTTGCATCATTTGAAACAATTAATAACATCATTCACAACCATGCTTTTGATGAAACGATGGGCTTACTACGAGAACACGTTGAAATATGGTTGCACCTGGCACAACAAGACAACGACAACAATGAAGCAGTCGAACAGCACGTTCCCAGATGGATGCAGAGTGCTGTATTAGACGAAACACCAAAGGGCAATACTACAACATCGCACATAATTTTGAAGAGATGCAGATATGGTGAGATTGTCGAGATAATAGATTACGGCACCTAACCAAAGCAGACTAACTTATGTGCTACCCAAATGCAAGGCACCCTCACTGAATGATTGAAAATTATTGAGCCAATGTAGCTAACTCATCTACTTGCTCAACAAGTGATGTCTTTGTGCAACAACCGTGGGCCCCCTACAACAGAATTATTACGAAAAATCGCCCCTTGCATCTGCCTTCCTCTTCAGAGGCTTGAATAAGTGTTGTTACCCCTTATATTTTAACAGAAATGCAAAGACTACTTGATTCATATTTAAAACTGAATATTCCGATGTATTTACCTGATAAAAGAAGACTTCAGTAGATACAAAAAATACTAATATATGGCTAAAAGCAAAAGAGTGGGCTATTGTTGTCGAAACTAAGTATCTCAATGTTGGCAGTTCAATAAAAGATCACTAGCTTTGTTCTGCAGAGACACTATAAAAAGGCACTGTGTTATATAGCTTGCACCTAGCATGATTTGTGACACAGAAAGCAGAGGTAGTCATGAAGACTTCGTTGAAACATGTACATAATGGCAAACAAAGTTATGGTAGCAATCACACAACTTTTGTGAAGTAGATGGGGGTGTCACAGGTAGGTATAAATTAATGGTGCAGGTGCGAGCCCTATGTACTTTGCAGGAGCAGAAGCAGTTTTCGTCAGCCTGCAAAGTTTTCACAGAAAAGCTTTTCTAATAATAGCTGTTTACAATACATGAAATGGGAATCTCATTTCCTTGGCTATCTCCCAACTTCATTACAAGTGGACATTTCTGATGTATACAGAGGTACTTGTACAGAGATAGATTGAGAAAACAATCACTTTAGGATAGAATCGAAATGGTTCAGTCACACTGCCCATGAAACACATAACCTCTAGAAAACGTCTTTAAAACGTTTAAAACCTCTATAAACCTCTATAAAACGTTTTATAGAGGTTTCGTGTTTCGTGGGTGGAGTATTCTGCACGCTGACACTGCACAATGTGACGAGAAAAGCTTGCAAACAGTTCAAGCAATGGTGGTAATGACAGAGGGGGCAGCTAAACGCTTAGTGTTTAGACCTACATGTGTAGATTTTTCAATGCCCACTTAAAAGTGACGTGAATTATGAAATCATGTTGACTTACACTTGGAGCGGACAAGAACATTTGTGAATACAGCTTGCCATATTACATATGTGGTGACGACTGCCGATTTTTTCTATTACTATCTAGGGAAACTGGTGAACATACTGGTGCTGTGAAGGTAGCAACAGACGCAGGAACAATAGCAATGCCACTAGAGCCAGTATTTTTTCAAGATGATTTGTATGACAAGCACGCTTGTAGAAACGTTAGCTTTAGTAACGCTCCCTGTTCCGATGAATTCTCGTCATTTCGAGCCACCATCTTTCGCTGAACTTGTGTCTTGTGTGGATCGCCACTCAACAATGTTATTCAAGCGACTGAAAGCACCAGATCCCAATAAAGAACTGTTGCTTTCTATGTAGATTGTATGAGGTTCGAAAAATACAAAAATCTACTTTATCAATAAATCTAGCGAACATGCAATGTAGACACATTGGTAATGTAATTACGTGGTTTCATGTACGAGAACCATATGATATGATTACGAGGCATGCTGTAGTGCAGGGCTCCAGACTAATTTTGACGACCTGGGGCTCCGTAATGAGCACTTAGTACTGATAAGCACTTTAATTACGAATGGCACACGGGTAAGCCAGCTATGCTTCAATAAAGTACACAAGTACTGTTGACAAGATGCTTAATTTGGCATCACATCACATAGCCAAGCAAGGCAAGAGAGATGTCCAATGTATTGTACAGGGCATGAAAAGAGCAGGGCCGGGAAATAAAACAAAAAATTTACATAACAACAAACAGGTCGCTATATTATTCTCTCGCGCTGGTTTTTATAGTTACTTTTTTTTTTCACTCTGTTGTATAGCGCTTACGTACACAGGCAGTTTCGAGCAAGCAACCTCCCACCAGAGCAAACGCAAGAGCACACTTACTTTTTGGACGTCAAGGAAGCAGTCAATATTATCCAACTTGGAAAGCTCGTTGTGGTCCAGAAACAACTTCTCGATACCGACGCCATCCCTTTTTTCGAGTTTTTTGAGTCCTCGATTGGACATGTCCAAAACGTGCGGATCTTCTGAAAAGATATTCGCGACCCGCTCGTTAAAATAATCCCCCTACTCATAATCGACAGTGTCGCGCGAGCACACTGGAAGCTACCAACGGTAACCTGTAGTTTAACAACGACGCTGCGAGGCTAAACGCCGTACCCGTAAGTACTGGTACTGAGCGAAACTGGCAGGTTTCGGAGCTGTTTAGGAAAGCTGACTCGACTCGAAAGCGCACTAGCGCGAGAAATGCGGCGCGATACCGTTATATCAGCTCGACTGCACATCAGGGGGCACGTGCGTAACCACATGATGCGGCAGAGCATGTGCGAGTTGCGGAGGCGAACGCAACACTGCTGTGGAGCGATGCGAGCTCCGAGTCAGTTCTATCGCAAGATTACTCCGTTACTAAGAAGGAAAACACGTGTATCAATTTACACAGCGGCGCGGGAATGTCGTACAATTGTACCTACGTGGGTTTAATACACAATGTGCGCCACAATGAATGAGTAAGCGTGCCGACAGAGCTGAGCGACGGCCACTTGCAGGCTCGTTGGATCGATCGATACAGCTCGCAGTGTGCTTCAATTCCGCACAGAATCGACGGAACTCGATCTGCCAACTCTACAGCGACGCTTTTCGACGCCCGCAGCATTCGCACACCACTGCAAACGGTCACGGGGCTTCGACACAGGCACAAAACAGCAAAACGAAACAAAAACGCCACAGAAATCTCAAAACTCCATACCATTTTCCGCCATTTTGAAACTTCCGCCAAAAGCTGGTCCGCGCAAAATCATTTCTTTAGAAAACTGAATTTTATGAAAGTAAACGAAATAAATTAACAAATTATTTGTTGTTATATACAGTATGTTTAGTAATTTGTTTGTGTTAAAACGAATTTAATCTTTTGCTGCTGTCTCTGCGACAGCGACACAGTTCTTTTGAGTTCTCGCAAAGCAGCGAAGATGAAGTGAGTAATGGGAACTTTTTGTAATCCTGAAAATATTGTTAATTGATAGGCCATCGTAGCGTGTGATTAATTTGTGGCAACTAATGAGGATGCCTCCTTCCGTTTCAGGATCGGATTGTGCTCGTTCAGCGGGTATAAAATATACCCTGGCCATGGGAAGCGGATGGTCAAGACCGATGGCAAAGTGAGTCAAAGAGTACCGGCATGCTTTTACAGGTACTCGGTAAACAGTGCCCCTAAGTCGGAACGTACGAGCGATTTATGTTTGTGTCGTTTAGCGACGATTGTAACCCATATGAAGCTGTCGCCGAGTCTGTGGGTACAATCGTGATGCGCATGCGACAGCTTCGCGCAACATGTCAAGTGATCTACAGCGAGCGCGTGTGATCATCTTTGGTTATTTCCCTAGACCTCCTCTGCCTACCCTGCTCAGTTTTTCTCTACGTGTTGGGTTAAATGTGGATGTTTAGATTTAGAACCGCTTAATGCGGTTATCTAGCAGTCTGTCCACCGCTCTCTCGAGCAGCATCGCAGTCTTGGGATACCTAATAAGTCTAATTCTCCTTGACTGTTTCAGACGTTTCACTTCCTAAACTCCAAATGCGAGGCGTCTCACATGATGAAGCGGAATCCGCGCAAGGTGACGTGGACGGTGCTGTACCGGCGCAAGCACAAGAAGGGTATCGAGGAGGAGACGACCAAGAGGCGTACCAAGCGCACGGCCAAGTTCCAGCGTGCCATCGTGGGCGCCAGCCTGAACGACATCATGGCTAGGCGGAACATGAAGCCCGAAGTGCGCAAGGCGCAGCGAGAGCAGGCCATCCGGTAAGTTTCAGGCGTTAGCCTCCCAAGTTTTGACTGAGAAGTGGGACCGCGTTTTCCGCCGAGCATTACTTTTGTGTGGTGCGACCGATCGCGCCTGTTCTTTTCCGGCCTTGTCAATGGGCTCAACTGGGAGTTCAAGCAAGCTGAGAGGACACCCCCTCGTATGTTTTGTGGACTGTTACATTCATTCGTGGTCGCTGCCCAGTGAAGGTGCCGTCACCGAATGTGTACAGTCAGGAACACGGTCTGAGTGAACGGAAAACTCAGCCTATAATATACTTTTTGAATTGTGTACCCAAGCTTTGGATTTGTTGCATTTGCCTGTCGAGCACACTTGTACCCAGATACTTTAAAATGGGGGTTTTGCTTGTGCTCTTAGGGTGATACGGAAGTTTTTCTTGCGTGCACAGGCAGAAATATATTTTTTTATTTGCTTTTTTTTTATTGCCTTCAAAAGTCATAAGCGTTACACAGAATTGGTTTTTACATACTGAAATTGGTGCTTGTGCAACACGTGACAATCATTTGTGACAAACTAGGCAAATGCAAATGGAAGTGAAGTAGGTTGGTTACAAGCGTCATTTTTCAACAGGCGCTGACATGCTAACCAAAAGTGTGATGTGGTTTTGGTGCATCTGCAGTGGCAACAACACAAGGTGATTGCATACACAAAGCTCTCTGCAGTTAATCCTAAAACTCTGATAGCCCTCTTGCGATCACAAAATATAAGTTCAAATACCGACAGAAGAGGAATGGACAACTCTCACAGTGGTGGTTTGCTGTTTTTAACCCTTTGCGGTCCAAAACCTTTACCCACTTTCCGGCTCTAGCGGTCCGAAACTATTTCGCCAGTTTCTGGCGCCGCGAATAAAAACACAAGCTGTGGAAGAGAAACGCACAGGATATTTATTTTTGCTCCTGCATTCTGCAGGCAACTCTTTTAGTGATATTTGGGCAACGTATGATACCGCTCAAAGCATTCCCCTGTGTGCAGGCCAGGGTTATTACTGCAGGTTTCCACCGCCGCCGTCGTCGTCTTCGTCACTCACTTCTGTCGAATCACTGTCATCACTGTCTGGTGGAGGCACGTAATTCTCTTCCTCACTAAAGTCATCCTCGCTTTCGCTAAAAGCACCGCCGTAAAACGCACGCGGTGAAAACGTGGCCATGCTTCTCAGCGAACCGCGCGCGCGAGTGGGTACGCTCTAGGCCCCGTGCTGATCATAGTGCTGCACCCTAGTGTCAAAAAAGTAAAACCTCAACAAACAAAGCTCACTTATTCCTCAAGAGATGGCCCTTCATGTATACAAAAAATGCGCGCGACTCGCGGTGAGAAAACAGCAAAATTTAAACCACGAACACCCTTGTCGGGCGGGGCCCGACAGCGGACCGCTACGGCCGTGTTGCGTTGTCGGGCGCTGCCCGACAACGGACCGCAAAGGGTTAATGAGTTCTGTTACAGTGGTCCTGAAAAAGAACTGTCAGGCCAACGAACTGCGACGAAATATAGCATAGCATTCAAAAGTTATTGTCAACAAGTGTTACAGACTAGCCTCTGCACTAAATTTTAGGTTTGAAACGTGTGGATGTACCACAGAAGGCTTGCAAATGTTGTTTGTGTTAAAGCCGCAAAAGGGTGCCATTTCGTCTTGCTGGAGGTGATGCATGGCTAATAAGCTTGTCTCCCTATCGTGACCTCGGTGCTTAGCTTTTGCCTTTTTGCTGTTTCTTGCGCGACATGCTGGGATGTAGCTTGCATCCTCCCGCCACCAAATGCCTGTGCCACCCATTACCGACCCTGCAACTTCACTAAGATTTATATCGCTAGCGTGCATAACATATTTAACCAAAGTGAAATGCTACAGGACATATTTTGCCACAACTTACCACAACATAAAAAAAGGGGGAAGACACACAGGTGATCGCAATTCATGCCGAGCCACCCATGATGTCGTCTACTGTATTTGTCTTTTGGATTTTTGCTGAGCAGTGCCGTGCGATGGGACTAGCAATGACATTGAGGAAGAGCTTGTAGTCAGTGCCACATTTGAGATGTTTTGATTCATGTTTTAGCAAATACAGTCTTGCTGCTAGTTTTATTTCTCATGCTTCTTTCTTGTTCTCCACTTCAGGGCAGCCAAGGAAAAACAGAGGGCACAGAAAGCACAGAAGAAGTCTGCTGCTACGCCTGTGAGTAGCATGCCTTGTGTCCTTGATGGCCAGCACTTTTCTGAATGAGAACTGCATCCTTCGTAGCATTCATAATTTTCCCCGATGCTTTCTGTTGAGAAGGCTGTGAGCCTTCCCAGCTAGTGTTAAAAGGAACTAGAGGTCAAGGCACATGATACAGAGGTATGCAACGTAAGTTCTAGACAATTGATTTCACTGCAAGTAGATTACGGGCTCTAATAACTATTTAAATCCGTGTTTTGCAGATGTTTAAAACAGTCCAAGGTACTTGTTTTCATTCATTCGCTCAGCAGTAATAATTAAAGCTAGCGTAGCCACCTCAGCAATACGGTAATTGCCTATCATCATGCTTTCTTCCATAGCATTACTAGACTTCTGTAGTCGGATACAACTTTAGAAGTCCGCAGCATTTCCTCCTCAACGGCGAATGATGATTACAAGCCTGCACCAATGGGCGTGCACTCCAGACTGACATCACAGGCCGGATGGCTGGTGACCCCGCCTTTGGAAAACATTGCCGCGTGCATGAGCGGGACTATTTCTTTAGTCGCGGAGGCGGTTGGCTGCTGCACTTTGGTTGTCGGGGCAGGGCCTCTCTGGACTTCTTAAGTTGTATCCGACTAGAGCTACTATCTTGCGCTGTAACCGCATCTAAAACTGGGAAATACCAGGTGCCATGGCTTGTTAGGATTGTAAAAAGAGACAGGTTGTTTTGTGTGCCTTAATTTTCCAGTTTCATGGCAGTTCTAGAAATGTGTAGGTTGGCAGTAGATGACATGGTGTACTTCGTTCTTTATTTAAAGGGCCCCTAAACCCCCTCCGACATTTTCCCAAACATTTCAAATAAACAACCGCATCGCGTGCAGAATGCCGTCGCGATCAACGATGCCACACGCCGCAGCGCTACAGGTCGCGGGCGCGCCACAATTTCGAAAAAACACTAGCTTCTCCTTTCCGGTCCCCGCCATTCCCGCCACTGAGATGTGTGACATCACCAGTGAAACTCGATAACATTATCACTTTCGATGCTTGCGATTGGCCGAACGACAACCAACGACTTCCGGTTACTCTGCAAACAGCTGTTCGAGCGCACCTTGGTGTTCTTGGTCGTGTTGCCGCGTGCGAATCGACATCTGCGGCCCGTAACGCAACTGCCAAGTCGCTAGCGTAATTACACATCCACGCCTTGCGGTTTGAAGAGCTCCGTAAACTCGAGCTCGGCTCCTCATCTCGAGCCGAGGTGGTCTGGCACGGCTTGTCACCGTACCGGTCCATCACGTTGGCGATCCTTTGAAGGCGTGCGCGTAACACAGGGTCCATACCGGCACGATTCGTAGGGGCACCGCGGGCCGGCACGGCAGCAACAGCGGTTAGTCAACGAACAGTGCACCCAGATACCACACAGAGTTGACGGCGAGATGGAGCGTCGGAGTCGCGGCAGCCGGAAGTAGACGCTGTCGCGAACAGCGCAGCAGCGGCGACGTATGCCACGCGAGATGAGGAGGGGCACTCAGCTGAGGAGGGCAAAGCGGTTTTGGAAGAGGGTAGCGTAGGAAAGAGGGAAAGAAGCGATCGTCGCGTTTCGATCACCAAACGCGTGTAACTCCGCTATTACGGCACCGTTTCGAAAAATTCTCACGGCTACGTGTTCGTTTTAAACTCGAGCACAACTTCCTCACCTCAACTAAATTTCGACCGCTGGGTGGTTTAGGCCTTAATGGAGAATGCAGCCTGTCATGTCCTTACCCTGAGGGCATTCAAGCTTATTTTTGCATTAGCTACGGTAAGTTGCTGTAGTGGTTGTTTCGTTATTTTAAAACGTCTACCTGCCGTAGTAGTTTAGGAGGTAACGTGTCGTGCTCCCAAGCTTGAGGATGTAGGTTCGATTTTTAGCCGCGGCAGTTACATCAGGTGGGGGGCAAAATGCAAGAACACCCGTGTACACCAATTCAGGTGCACGTTAAAGAACCCTAGGTGATGAAAATTGATTCAGAGCATTCCACTAGGGCATGCCTCGTAATCATGTTGCGGTCTCAGCATGTAAAACCAGAGAAATTTTCGTTATTGTTCTTTTAGAATGTTTGCATTTGCATGGTGGAAAAGGACTAATCAGGAGCGAAAATGATGGTCAGTGCAGTGTTGCATAACCTTGTACAGCAAACTTTCCATCATCCATTCAGGACCATAAGTCTCTGCCGGCATGCATACACATAGGCGTGCGCACAAGGGGGGCTGGGCCCCCCCCCCATCCCTAATCACCCGAGAGGGGGGGGGGGGGCGAAATCTGCCCCGTCCATTGACCCTTCTAGTCACCAAAGTGGGGGGAGTGCAAAATCAGCCCCATACATTGACTTAGTAGGGTGGGGCGGCGCTGCGGTGCATACACTTGTATTGACCAAGCCCTTGCGTTATTTCAATCTAGAAGTTCCTACATTAAACCTTGTACAGCTGACTTTCTGTAATCCATTCGGGGCCAGAAGTGTCTGCTGGCATGCATACTCTTGTATGGACGCAGCCCTTTGTTATTTCAATCGTGCCTTCACTGGATAATTTTAACTTGATTGCTGAGCATGCTTACGTCTCGTAATGATGACAGTGAATGCATTGAAAACAGACATTCTCCCTTACAGTTTGGTAATTACTGCCAAACAAAGTGGCACTGTGCTAGAGTGATTTTTCTCCCTCTAATTCTAACTGAGCCTACCAAATAATTCAATCATATCTGTTGGTGCCACCAATGTCAAATTAATGGAACTGTGTATTTTGAACAGATGGTACAGTGTGCTCATAATGGTGCAATTATACCGACTTGGTTGACGAGTGCCCCCTTTTTTCTGTTGCAGCTCCAGAAGGCCGCCCAGAAGCAGAAAGCTGCCAAGCCTGTCCAGGTGAAGGCACCCAGAGTTGGAGGCAAGCGTTGAGAAGGGATTGGCATGTATTAAAAAAGACTGTCCATAGAAATTGTCACGTTGGTGTCCTTTTTGCCCTTTTTACACTATCTGTCTGGTGGGATGATTATTGTATTGACACTATTTGCTGCAGCCACCTTATCACTGTTGACCTAAAAACCTCTGCCAGACTAATACTTAGGCTAGCGCAGCTATGCCTTGTCCATGCTTTTCCTGCATGCCACTGGGACACTAGTTCCTTTCACGGGCTCGCAACTCGCACCAGTAATATAATTAGCTCAAAGTTCTGAACAGTTGTCTGCACTGTTGCGCTAACTATTGAAGCATTCCAAGCTTAGCTTTAACATTTTTCAGCCTGCACGTTTTCACCATACATCAAGGTACTCACTGAGAAATATTTGATTTATTTACCTTTGAACTATTTCTAACAAAATGTGCGCTGTAACGCCACACTAGCTTTTGCACGAACTGTTCAGGGCTGCTTCTTGTGCTTAGCGAGTTCAGCCAGCTTCGTGTCCCTCCACTGGCGTCTCTTCTGGAGATCCTTGAGGGGCACTTTCTGAAGTAGCTCTGCATTCACTTTGGTGAGGGTGGGGCCGTCGTAAGTGGGCACTGGACCAAAGGTCTTGGACACTTTCACAATGCCCTTGGCGTACTTGTCGGCATACTCCAACATCCCTGGAATCAATGTGGTGGCACATCTTCATGTCAAGGAAGCATAAAAATGTCGCCAGGTCAAGCACACTGACGAGAGTTCACAGGTAAAAACTTCGTAGACAGTGAAGCTACATGTTTGTAAGCATGAGCCACTGTTCTGCATAAATAAATGAAGGTGGAACAGGCACATTGTGAAGGCACTATTCCTTTGTGCTAGCCAAAATTGGCATGATATTGGCAGCTGAACATTCTTGACAAGAGCACTTGACCCCAAATATCAACTGTCCCCTGCAGCTAAAGGATACTAAATGTGCAAATCAAGCATCAAGACTCTTGGCAATCTCGTGTGGCACTTCAGCTTGCCTAATTTGCCACACACATTCAACCATGTTCTGGAAGCAAGTGATTGTGTGTGAATATTTCTATTGCATTGCAGTTAAAGCGTGCAATACAAATGGCCCTTCTCCGGGTGGGTAGCATGCGCAGCAGCGGCGAGGTGCATGCCATGTTTTTTGGTGGCCAATGCACAACGATAGGAGCAGACCAAGTGACATCTGTTGTTGCAAGCTTCAAATTTTTGCCCCAAAAAATTGTGAGAGTACAGGCCTTCGAGATGATCTACCAGCGAGCTGCGGACAATTTTGGAGGCGAAGGGCCACCAGTTCAGATTTCGGCGATCTGTGTGAACCCGGAGGCACTGTGTGAACCCGGAAAAGGCCCATTGTGCAGTAAATAGAGTTCTTTTAGCAGACAGAACTGCCTGACAAACGACGCTTTGCTCTTTAACAGTGGAGTTGGTTAAGCCAGCCGTAAAAACTTTGGTGTCCGCAGGAAATCACAGGTGTGTTTGCGCCAAGCCCCACAGCAGAGTACAGCATGTGCGAGCATTATATGAAAACTCTGCTCGATGATGTGGATAACGTGAAATGCATGGAAGAGAGAGAAAGAGAATAAAGAAAGAAAGAAGGAGACAGACACGAAGAAGAGATAAAACAGACATAAAAAAGATATTAAAAAAATGGAGAAAGAAAGAAATGGCAACAGGTACAAGAAAGAGAAACAAGGAAGGCCACCCAGCTCCGCTCTTCCTTCAGGCTTGGCACCACTAGTGCGAAACTGGCATAATTTTTGGGGGAGTAGCTCTTTAATGTGCAGGTATTTCGGTTTTGCTAAGCCACCGCTGTCGCAAAGAATGGTGGCAGTAGCACTCTATGGGCTGCAGTATGATGAAGCTTTTTTTTTTTTTTTACCCTCCGTTATCTTTGCTTAACTGGGACCAGCTTAACCCTTCAAATACTTAGGAGGAGCGAGGGTTAAAAAGATTCTAGGATGAAGTTGTGGAGGGGTGCTTCCCACCCCGCCACCACTGTAAATTGCTCGCAATATACATATAGCAGCTAAGTTAAATTCTGCTCACGGGTGGCCCAAGCATAAAGTTTCCTAAAATGAACTAGAGGGGACTCTGGCACTGCGATCGTTCAGCCACCATGGGAATGATGGGTAGTACACGGATTTGCCTAGTCTTCATACTTGCGGGCTTCAAACGCACTTGTGGCTTTGTTTATTGCTGTGTTTTGGTTTTCTTTCTTATAAAAGAATGGATCGTTGTGAACATCGTGACCAGATCTGAATTGGTGAGCCTAAAAAAGTTAAAGTGGAACTGCTGACTTTTGCCGAACTTTGTTTTGCGACAAAGCGGATGCAGGCGACACGGAGCCAAATGGAGCCGAAAGAACGAAGTAAATCCTTGTACTACCCATTATTCCCATGCTGGCTGAAGTGCCAAGCGTTGCAGCTCCCATAGACACTAGCGCCAGAGTTCCCTCTAGTGTATCTATATGAAACTCTATGGGCCCAAGTACTGCAGTAACTGTGATGACTACTAACATCACGCGGGGCAAAAGTGCATGCATTGTGAACAGCAGTGATCAATTATCCTACCACTCGAGCAAAAACATCTTGCCGCCAGGAACCTAACGCATACTTTTGTAAACTGTGGTAATCTTGGAATTGGTACAGCCCACCTACCCTCAGCATTTAAATGTGCAGTCTCCAGAGGCCCAAGGAAGGCATACCGCATGCCAAGTCCTTCAGACATCACAGTGTCCATATCAGCTGTGTCAACCACGCCATCCTGCATCGGAACCAAGTAAATTTGTAGCGAAGGTGTCCTCGTTTTACTTGCACATAGGTGTACCAGTAGTGTGTATTAGTGTAGAGCGTCTAGTGGTCATCTGCAAAATCCATTGCACTCTTTCACATTTGCAAAACAGATTCATCAGTTTCAATAGGCAGATCATTTCTTAAATGCCATTAGAACATGGGCACGTGTGCCCATTTGCAAGTTTATCCAATTGGTCACAGACGTAAAAGTTGCCCACAGTGAAACGCAAAAAATCATGCTGCATGGCGGAAATAGGATAAAGTTGTGCGCAATCTTCAGGGCTGGTTGCGTGTTCCTCACTTGTGAAACCATAGTCGAAATGCCCGTCACAGCTACACTGAATCCACTTACTTGTCTAGAGCATGCACTATAAAGCTATACTTCTGCATGTGCAGTAGACAGTACTGTACCTGTATAGGTGAATGTCCAGCATGTAACACACACAGTGTAATGAGGTGAGTGAGGTATTCATTCCTGGCTGCTTACAAATGCTGCCCCAATAGGTGGATACATTGGTTAAGCCAGTTGTGTCATTTGCACTAAATGCCCAACTATACGAAATAAAAACTCCCCCCCCCCTATAAACCTTCCTCCACCTTGTGGGCATCCGCAGACTGGCTTGCCAACAGTTAAATAAGTGACATTGGCTTTGTAGGCAAAGCCTCGCATATTCCACGTTTTCTTTTTTCCTCCATTGTTTCTCACAAATGATAGATGGTTGCCTGACAAGTTCCCAAAACTAATTCATGCCTGGAAATCCCATGAGAACATGACTTGCCTGTATGAGTCTCCAGCACTCATTTAGAATTGCATACTGAATCCGATTCAGCACGAAGCCTTCCACTTCTTTCTTCAGCAGCACTGGCTTCTGGCCTATCTCCTTCATAAGGGCTCTTGTTCTGATGGCAACATCTGGACTGGTCCAAGGAGCAGGCACTATTTCAACCAGTGGGACATAGTAAGGTGGATTCACCTGGAACGGCACAACATCTAGGCTTTTATCAGAGGCAAAGACTATTAGAACAAACCTTCTATTCCAAGTCAATATGTTGTACGCATTATCTGATAACATCCAGTCAGGCTAGTTTGGCCCAATGTATATTGTAACAATTGTAACCAAACAGCAGAGGGAAACGAAAGGCTGGAGGAAAGAAAACATGCCGCCACGTGCTTTATAATTAGTTTTGTAGGTCCGCCATGTGCCACTCACTGTTATGCATTTGAGCTAAACTGCCATTTTCTATTGAATGAGGTGTAGTTTAGGCTATTCACAGTTTTGTCTACATAAGACGTTTACATTTAACAGCTCGAAATGGATCTTTCGGCATTGTAACAGTGCTGGCAAGTGGCAAATTTTTTTTTGAGACTGTGATGTGCCTGTTTTTATTGGCCTTTCCTTTTTTTTTCCCGTCTATTGGAGTTAAGTACAGAAGTAAAATCAGAGGTGGGCTGAGCATACCGGATGGCCAACGATGGCCTGGCTTCTGTGCTTCATCTCCTTGGTGAATGCTGATGGTGGAAAACAGCTTGTTGAGCTGCAGAGTACTGTGCGATCGTCCACAAGTTTGTCCATTTCCAGAAAAACCTTTTGTTTGAGCTCTACATTTTCAAAGACGCATTCCTGCAATGAGAAAGAGAGTTCCTGAGATCTATTAATGGCTCTCTGTGTGAGTATCCCATTGTGATAGTTTAGTTTTAATTGAGCGTATCTAACAGGGCAAGTGTTACAATTAAGCTTGTGTTTTACCTATATCTTGCAAATGACTGATTGAGAATAGGTTGTCCAAAGCTTTGCATTTCTTGCCATTGCATATGCATCATACACTAACCTTTTTTTTTTTTATTGAAATAGAAAATAAATGAAGGAGTTGTTGTCACCATTGCTTGGTGACGGCTACCCCTTTCCACATAGTTGTTAAGATAACAGAATAAAAAAAATATATATATATACACATATCTACAGTCGTACAAGTTCAAGAACTCAGTAGCCATCGCAAATATTAGTGTCTTCAAAATAACGCTGGAGCACTTTCATTGCTTTACGGTTTATCCTAGTCGGCCATGGGCCTAGTATTTTCGCTAAGGAAAACGTTCGCTCAGAGTCCAGCGTATGAAGTTCTTGTTCGAGTCGCTGTCTATGCGTATCGTACTTCGGACAGTCGAGCAACAGATGATGCACATCCTCGTCGTCGTGGCCGCATGAACATGTTGACGATGATGCACGATGAATCCTAAATAAGAAGTGCTTTGTGTAAGCGGTTCCGAGTCTTAGGCGATGAATGAGTGTGTCGATACGTCTTGGGAGCTGGGGGTCTAATTGGCACTCGAGGTTAGGGTCAACAGCGTACAGAATCGATTCCTTTGTGCTGTCTGGGAACCAGGTGGATAAACATAATTCACGTTTTGTTCTTCGTAAAATTCGGTTTATATCACATTGGGATGCAGGAATGAGGTGGGTTTGTGTGTAATTATGAGCGGCTTTTGCCAACTCATCTGCCATTTCATTTCCCTTGATTCCGCAGTGACTGGGAACCCACTGAAATGCCACGTGATGACCTGACTCCGTAGCTTCTGAAAGCTCTTTCAAGATCGCGTATACTATACGTATATCTATTTTTCCTGAAGTGGCATTTTCCACACACGCAAGAGCCGCCAGGGAATCCGTGATTATGACCCACCTTCTGGGCCTCGTTGACAGTTTAATAAAGTCGATGGCTAGCAAAATAGCTACAAGCTCCGATGTTGTTGAAGAGGAAAGATGACTCAGCCGACATGCATGTTCCTCATGTAACTCCGGAATGATGAATGCTGATGTCGCAGTCTCTTTGTTGACGGAGCCATCAATGTACACGTGAGTGTAGCCTTGGTATCTGTCAAACAGGTGATGTGAGGCCAACTGTAGAGCGGCAATGGCTGGTACGTCATGTTTACTACGCAGTCCTTCTATTGACGTTTCAATAGTTGGTAGCTCTAGCAACCAGGGCGGATAGTTCAAGTCCGGCGGCCAATGTGTCGACGCAGGAAGCCGTGAAATGTACTGTTGGTACACACGGTGTATTTGCGTGCCGGGACGGTTCTCAATTTGTGATATGAGTGGATGTGAAGGGTGTTGTGTGACTAGGCGAAAGAGGTGCCTACAGGTCTCCACATTTCGAATCACTATAAAGTTGGGTTCCCGTGCCTCTGCTAATGTCAAAGAACTTGATGTTGCCTGTGGAACCCCCAGACATACGCGCAGGCTTCGTGCTTGTAGCAGTTGAAGTCGCTGTAGAGACGTCTGGGATATGTTGTGGAGAACTGGCGCGGAGTAGGCAATCTTCTGTCGGATAAGAGCGCAATGGACGTGGAGTAGTGACGCCGATGTTCCGCCCCATTTTGTCCCCGCAATGCGACGAAGAACATTTATGGTGCCGTTCACTTGGTTTTCGAGATCGGCTATATGTTGACTCCATCTGAGTTGGCTGTCTAAAGTAACACCAAGGAATCGATGCTTTCGTGCGATTTCGATTCTCTGGCTGTCCAGAAAAAGTTTCAAGTTCTTCACTTTCTTTCTCGTGAACGGTAGAACTACTGATTTGGCGTGAGAAATCTGCATGCCTCGCTCCTTGAGGTAATCGCTTGTTAGATTTAGTGCTTGTTGAAGTCGATGCTGGATGATTTCCAGGGATTTGTGACTAACCTTTTGGGTATACGTACATTTCCTGGAGTGTGTTTACTCAAGGAATGCAAAGCCTGTGTATCCTATTCTAAAACTGCCTGTTTTCGAAAAATAACATACACACCCCAGAGGTTAGCGTATGACGCATGTGCAATGGCAACAAACATAAAGCTTTGTGAAACCTACTCTAAAACTGCCTCATGCCGAAGTGACCATTGTTTGGTTACAAAGAACATCAATGTGTGTTGGTCACTATGGACTGGCACTGTGACCAAGCCTTTTAAAAATTTTGTCACTTGAGCCCACCAAGCTCAAGACGTGATAGCCAGCTGGGCAAGTTCCTTGCTGGCTGAAGCTCCATATTCTTTTCCATTATCATCATCAGCCTTTCCGCCCCGCCGCGTGCGCAAGTTGGCTCATGTGCCCAGCTGCTGTCATAGATGTTCTCTGCTACTGTGCTATGACGCACAAGAAAGTTCCTGTGCCAGCGCATGCAAGTAGGATGCAGCACATGGTGTATGTAAGCTTACCTGCACATGAATTGCGCTTTTGAGACACTCGGCCATGGTAGAGCACTTCTTGATAAGCTGGTGTTGTTCTTTCGAGGTGAGGGTCCCGCGTAGAAGGCCCTTCTTTTCGAGGTTTACAAGTTGAGCCTCGATGTCGCTGAGTGCCTCGTCCACTTTCTTGTCGTCTACATCAAAGAGGTCCACCGTGTAGCCGGCGCCGGCGAACAGCATTGCCCAGCTTCGGCCGATCAGGCCGCTGGAAGCAACAGGTAAGGTTAGTTTCACTTTCGCACAACGCGGGAATGAGGCATCTTGTTTTCTGGTGAAATACAGCTAAATCTTGAGGTCAAGAGGTTAAGCTTTCCTTGTTTTCAACTGTCCCGTGTGCTAAATAACGGAAGTGCACCACTTGGTTGTTGTGCGTGGAGTGTGAGGTGCGAGTGCTGTTTGCCAGGCACGATCTTCTCTTCATCTAAGAATGCGGCTTGAATCGGGCAACCGTTCAGTCCGCGTTGACATTTACACTAAGCAACGGTTCGTAATTTTGTGGATCTAAAGCCACAAGCAATACTCGCGACTTGATCGGCGAATATGACATATTTAAACCGGACGAAACCGCCCCACGCGCGAGCAGGAAAGAACGACCACTCGATACTTGCCTGCCGATAATGCCTACTTTGCCCTTGTTCATTTCTTGGCCACTGTAACTTGTTTCGTGTGAAACTGCAGTGCCGTTTTGCGTCGCTCTTCGGACTGACTTGTGGGAGTGCTCGCAAGACTCTGATGACCGCCGCTTGGCACACAGTCAACGAGAAAACTTTCCTGGCAAGTGCCGCTCTCCTTTCTGCCGACAGCGGCTTGTTTGCCCCCCTCGACGCACGATAAGGGATGATCGGTGCAGAGGGGGAGTGGCGTCGCTCTGGGTATATATTTTTCTTTCACGGTGGGTGGGTACACGTACGCAGCACGCACGCGCGCTGGTACGCTTGCAGGTGCATTTTATATTGGTTTCACTGCGGCGAAAAGGCCAGTATGTTATGTTGCCGGCTGCGCTTGGTGCTGGCACGTGCTTCGTCGCATCTGTTGTATCCGTGCCATACGTTTTGAACTATCCCGCGCTTGAATAGATTATTTAACTTCGCGCTGTTCCTAGCGATATTGTTTCACTGAGTGTTCTCCACATAGGCGTGCGCAGGGGGGGGCAATGGGGGCGAGAAGGGGGGGGCGCAAAGTCAGCCCTATACATTGTAGCGGGGGCGAGAAGAGGGGCGCAAAGGCAGCCGCATACATTGACATAATAGGGAGGGGGGCGCTGCGACGAACCTTCGCCCCCCCTGAAGGGGAACCCTGCGCACGCTTATGGTTCTCCACCTCTTGTAAGTGGTACGTACGCATAGTATAATTAAACTAATGAAGTCAACGGACAATGTTACTTGGAAGTATACGAGCGTGTCATTAAACAAGGACTTCGAAAAGCAGGACAAGTGCATATCGATATCATTGTCTTAGCTGTGTCTAACAGAGAAAAGAGCCTCTCCATTCCGGCCCCCTCGTACGCAGGTTTCTCGATCGTGGCGAGCTCCTCTTGGTGTTCAAGTACGATAGCTGTACAAAACCTGCACGTCTTCGTATGACGTTGTAAAGACCTTTTTTTTTTTCGCAGTGAATATTCTTAGTTAGGACGCAGTATTCTTTCCTACCTCTAGTGAAAGGGCAGGGGTGGAAACAACGTGTTACAAACTTAAAGTGCATAATTAAATAAGTTAAACTAGTTCTCGTTGTGCCACAAAATTCAATGTGTAATACATACATCAGGTCAACTACTGGCAATCCATGGGTTCAACCCATCTTCCTTTATATCGAAGAACAATTTATCGAAAACTTTAACAGTCATGTTTATATTCACCCAAAGTATTAAAACACTAAAGTACTGTGTTGGAGTCTAAGCTGGCAAATTATCCTTTTACACAACTATTTTCACCGTTGTTGTGGAAAAAAAAGCAACTGACCAAAATTGAAGACATATTGAACTTCATGCCTTTAATTTGACATTGTGGATCTTGTTTTCTCGTATTTGCACTGTCTTGCACAACCAAGCTTGTTGAGTCACTCTTGAGAATGCAGCGTGTAGATGTACCCAAGGAAATGTTACAGAAATCCGTTATGCAAAGACAGTCAGTTGCAGAAACCTCACGGTGGCATTACTCTTGGCCTAATGGTAAGTGTGGTTGTTTTGCAAACTTCAGAAGTGCAACTTACATGTTACTTGCAGTGATTCCACTCCTGCGCCAACTGCGCCAAAGTGCGCCAAATTGTATTTACTGCGCCATCCTGATAATATCGACGAAATTTGCGCCAAACTGCGCCAAAGTCTCGGGTTGGGGGGCGTCTATCACCGGCAATCGCACCGCCGGCGCGTCAGAACATGTGCAGCTCGATCTTGGGGCTGCCAATAAAGTCGCAATCATGGACCAAGATTATTCCGCTGAATAAATAGCGCTCGCGCGTGCGTTCCGAGTAAGCCACGATGCCATGCACGGTGCCGACGCAGCTTCTGTTCTGCAAGTCGCTCGACAGCAAAACGCGCTCTCCGCAGAGGCTCGTGACGTCTAGGCCTATCGGTAGCGAGAAAGTGCGACGGCGATTCATCGGCGGACGTCGTCTGTTCCAGAAACGCTGCTGATAGCTCGTCTCAAGCGTCGCACGGCACGTAAGGAAAGCAATGTTCAGTAATAACTCACGAGTGCCGCTAAAATGTCTGTCACTTCTGTTTCCGGACATCGCGGAATGAAATCTGTGATCGCTCGCAGTAGATATATTTGGGACAATATCGAATTTTCCTTGCTTCGCGTTTATGGAAGAGCACGCGAACGGCGGAAACGCGTTGACACTTTTCCTCAGATATACTTTATCCATGGATCTTCATCCAGAACAGCTTTTCGCAATTCCTTCCGCCAGCACGTCCGAGTTTGTAATCACTCTGCGGTAAATACCCCCTAAAAGGCCCTGCCCTTTCGAGCTCACGTGCTAGGGTTCCAATTCGAATTTTTTGCTTGCTTTTTTAAAAATGTCATCTCATTAGTAAAATCATATCTACTGGTCGAAGCAGCCGCAAATGCGGAGCTGTCAGTAGCGGGCCCGTCGCTGACGGCCCACAGTGAAGCGGCTACGCCATGTTACACGTCCGCCCCTCGCTTTCGGGAGTCAATAGCTAACGGTTAAAAAAACTTAGTTTCGCTTAAGAGCGAAGCAATGAATGCGATACCGAAAAATTGTATTGTGAAACGAAGTAAGACTAGCAGCTTACTCTTTTGGATCCGATCTCGCGTAACTCAACAAAACGCTGGTTTAAGGGAATATGGCCCCTCCAGGAACCGAAGCGTTTTCTTGCTCTGAGTTCTCTAAACGGGAAGTAAGCGTTGAGAGCACAGCAAGTTACGAGCCGTCTCCTGATGCCTCGAGAGAGCGCGCGCGCAAGCGACTGCGCCCTTCGAAAGATGCGGTCCCCCCCCCCCCTTCCGCTGCCCTGCGTCCCGTCATGATCCTTACGAAAGACGGGCGGGGCGTTTCCTCTCTGTTTGATGAGCAATCGACGGCAGGCCCGCACGCGGGAAGATGTTATCTCATGCGCTGTCCGTGCGGCGGAGACAGACGGCCGGCTAGTTTAATCTCCGCTTCAGCCGCGTTCGTCACCAGCGCTCGTGAGCTTTTACCCGCGGCTAGAATGCGCGTGGTGGTGTTATTAATTTGGACTTTATACGGAAAATTACGGCAACGGCGACGGCAAAAAATCCGCCGAGAGTGTCCATATAATTGCTATCGCAAGGGTCAATGTACGGGGCAGATTCCCCCCCCCTCTTAGCTGATTAGGGGGGGGGGGGCGGCTGCTCCTCCCCCCTGCCCCCCCTGTGCGCACGCCTATGCTCCTGAGATGATTTTTTCCAAGAGATTTGCAATGAATCGAAATATTTCTAGCCTTCATAAGAGCGCCATAATAATACTCAGGTACTTGAATGTTAAAGCAATATGCTTCTATATTGCACTCCAGGATGTAAAATTCGCTGCTCCAAAGTGCTCCCAGATGCAAAATTATCTGCTCCAAAGTGCTCCAAGATGAAAATTTTGCTGCTCCAAAGTGCTCCAAAACGGAAATTTTGCTGCTCCAAAAATTGCTCCAAATCAGAAGTCCTCGGTAGCATCACTGTACTTGGAAATACGAGCACATGACTTAACAAGCACTACGAAAAGACAAGGAAAAAGCACATCATCATGCACATGTCCTTGTCTTTTCGTAGCCCTTGTTTAGTTACGCACTCTTATTTTCAAGTAACATGAATCACCAACTCTGTAACATTCTACTTCAAAGCCTCATAAGATGCATTTCTTCTGAAAGAGAGGGTTTTACTTGGCATAAACAATTGTACGCTATCAAGCTAATGACCTCTCATCAGTCACATCGACTAACATTCATCTGTTTGCAAATGACTGCATTATTTTTCTAGAAATAACTATTAACGCCTGAGCTTAGTGCTACATCTAACTGTTGCACGAATTCGTTAATCGATCTAGAAAATGTAAAGTGCAGTTGTGTCTGAAATTGCTTCTAGCCTGTTTCATAACTATCTTAACATTCCCTTGGATTCTGTACCTTGGAGTTCACAACAAAGCTAATTTAACTTTGTTACTACATATCAAGTACATTAACGTTGCTAACTGCATGCTTGGCTATTCATGCCGTTACTTTTCTATTGCTCCATGCAGCAAAAAATTGCAACTTAATGAGACATCAACAAGCTCTAAACTAGAGTATTCTTCAACCTTGAGAGACCAGAGCTATCACAAACCAGCAACTTCCCTTGAACTGATTCAGAATAACCCCTCTCATTACACATTGTCTAATTATACCAAAACCATCTCAACTGTGAAAGCTTCCCTCATGCTTCCATTCCTTCTTTACCATATTGTAGAAAACTTTCTCATGAAGCACTTTTACAAGTTCTGTCATCATTGTTTTCTACACAACCAACCACTCCTTCGTCCACAGCACATATATCACCGCATTGATCATCGCAAAGTAGGTATTCCGTTATGCAACACAAAGATCTTCTTTAACTAACATCCTTGTTATATTTGGTGGGCTCTTGCCATTTATGATACCTCACGTTTTGTTTTTTCGAAGCATCTGGATTTTCTCATTTCAAGAACAGAGCTGGTTGTTGACCAGTTGTCTGTATTCTTTCTTCCATCCTGGTTCTCTGCTGTTCCAGATGCATGCCTGACCAGTCTGGATATTTGCAAGTCGACAAGTGGGGTTTGTTTCTGGCTAGCAAAGTGAAGAAATATAACTTCTATGCAAAAACTGTTTAACACTGCAACATCCGAAGTTTTCAATACATTTATTAGATTTCAAACATTCTTCATTCAACATGCGTGTAGAAGCAACCATAAAACAGGCACATTGTGCAACATTAAAAACTAGTAGAAAAATAACATACCGTAAACACATTTGGTGTACCTTAATGTATATATACCCTATCTAAAACTTCTCATCCTGCTTGGAGCAGATGCGTATCTATAAATGGGGCGACATGAAGCAATAAATACAACCTAAATAACTGAGCATAACATATCACTGGGTGTGCATAACAGGGACAGCATAACAAGTGCGAAGACTGCAAAAATGCGCGTCACGATCGCACGGCTCGTGGGGAGCAGTTGCCAGGCGATGCGGAGCCGTAACGTGATCGTCGCCTTAACAGTCGTTTGGCTGCAATGAGAAAGAATGAAAACATTTAAACAAAAATTAAGAATACAAAAATTATATTAATGAACAACTGTTTTGTGCAACATCTTCGGTGAACAAAATGTACATAAACTAGTATGTAGTGGCTCCTCCAGATGGCAAAATACTTTAGGAGCCATAATAGTTACTTGGATGCATACACGTTTTACTCCATTAAAACAGGGAAACTATTCTACTGTTCATTTTGTCAAATAACTGTACTCAGTGGTATTCTAGTTAACATAGCATCTACACAGAAGCTCTTTGTTACATGTGCTTCTGCTTTAGTTCAGCTAACTGCTGTGCAATACAATTGATGTTGCCAAGAGGTAGTGAAGATAACAGCCATGCATTGTAGCACGAATGAATGCCTCAATTACACAATTATCCAAGCTTTGGATTGAGCGAATGACATAGTCTGTACATGCTGTTACCTTTACTGGCCTTTTTAAATCTTGTGTTTCAGTAACATTCTCACACATTAAAAAGAACTTACCAAAATTACTCCGACCACTTGCTTGCAGCATCAAATGTTGCCAACACAGATGCCTGTGTTGTCCACTAATTACAGCCCTAATTAGAGAATTTCTAAGCTACAGCAATGGAACTATCACTAAAAAACTAATTGTATCAAGAAATTAAGCTGTGGTGCACTGGTTACTCTGTGTTATAGAGGCATACCACAAACAGGCTCCATTCAACGTCACTGAATCCTGCCAAGCTGTGTGACAGAGCTTTTATTCAGGCGATTTCCACATGCACAGTTCCATAAGGAGTAGCTGCTCCTGTTATCTTCGTACCGTCAGCGTGCAAATTACATATTTTTTACATATTACAAGCGCTCTCAACCAAATGCCATGCAATCTGGCTCACAAGCAATACATATATGAGAAAAGAGTGACACGATTGCAAAAATCACTTTTTACATTTACAGTGCGAGCATGAAAAAAGTATCGTTTGGCAACAAATCTTTGGCATGTAAAACAGAAAAGTTTGTTCACACCCCAAACAGATGCACTCATTTTGCATTCAAACAAAAGTTAGCAGTGACTGCAAGCATATGGCGCACTGCAGCAAAACCACTTTCCGCGATTCTGCAGTAGACAAATAAGCACCAACAGAGAGCAAGTTCAGTGACAGACACAATAAAGGTGACTAACGTTGGACTAGTTCGGTGTTCAGTGGTGTGATGATGGTGCCAGCACCAGCATAAAAGAGGATCACCAGGATTCCCACAACTCCGGCCACGACAAATGATGGCGTGTTCTGGTAGTGGTGCACCGAGCAGAGGTGAGAGCTCCACAGGAACCGGGTCGCGTTCATCTGCATAACGCACAGCTCTGCTAGTTTTCACTTGAGCTTAACAAAGAACACTTGGAAGAGATGTCTCAAGCACATTTGTTCAGAAGAATTAAAGGGACTGTCTACTGTCCTTCATCGCTTTTCTGTTTTGTACCACAATAGAAAGCGTACCGTCTGAAGTGTCTAACCTTGCAGCGGTTTCTCTGGAAAGTGAGTAGAAATTCTTAAAACAGAATTTTTTTTATCTGCGTTCGGTCTTCTTCCATTGGCGTGAAGCATGCTCACAACACTGGTTGGTGCACGTCATGACGATTGTAGTGCCGGTAAAAATTAAAACCGAAAACACATGTGATTTCTGTAGGATTACTTTATTTTCGCTGAACACTATTGTAATGAATGTAACAGTCGTTTTCAGCGCGCTAGCGGTTAAACGAAGCCTTATTATATGATTACAGAACACTTGTTTTACTGTAATCGCAGTCTATGCATTTATTTTAGCACTGCTGCCGCAATCCAAGCCAAGTCGATTCATCAAAAAGATGCAATAAATGTGTGCCTTCACAGCGCAGCACATGTGAGACATCCTAACAACAATACAGCAGCACAGTACGGCCAGCGCGGAGAGGCGCATGGCAAAGTGCATGAGTTGAAGCAGAAGAAATCGATGACGGCGACGGCGCCGCAAGCTGCGCCACTGGGCACCTTTTCGGATGCGTGAGAAAAGAAAAGGCAAAAAATTACTCTCTGACGCAACTGAAAGGTGACTCAAGTGCGTAAAATACAATTTCAAGTTATACATGTTTGCTTTTAAGCAAAATGAGCCTACCTGCGAAGATTTCCTGTCCTACCAGTGGATTGAACCACATCGCCATTGGGTGACGCTAGCGGTCATTCTTTCACGATTTTCAACATCAAATTAAAAATATAATTCCTTTTTTATGGGGCAAAAGCATGCTCGTTGCCGCCGATGTGACGAACGATCTTCTCATTTTCACCACAATCAGAAAAATTTTTCTGAGCGGTAGACAGTCCCTTTAACACTCCCCAAGCAGCTTGTTGCATTATCAAAAAAGTCAGATTTCATAATCTGCATCCCCGATAGTGTAAGCAATGTGCAATACGCTAATAGTGCATTTACTTTGATGATTGACCATAACTGCTGAACAAGCAGCAAGTCACGGCGGTCAATGTTCACACTGACAAAACATGAGCTGCTCTTCAGTGCTTTCAAATGCCTCGCAACTGATGCCATTCATGTGTGCTCACACTGCCATCTCCATGTAAAATAAACAACCAGGTATACAGATAGCTCCTGTGCCACTAAGTGA